>NC_050181.1:10843116-10883116 GCF_008315115.2 Sander lucioperca | reverse complement strand
CTATCCAATGAATTAGTACGCCACTTCTTGATTGAGTGTACACAGAAAGGAGTGCGGTTGAAGGGTTGCCCCAATGAGCCCTATTTTGGTGAGTACCTATTCTGTTAAACTCTCTCTTCACAGCTGGTTAACAACAGTGACCCCTCCTGGCTGTTTGGCTACATTGCACAAAATGAAAGACTTCAGACAGCCTACTAGTACTACTGCCCTCTATTGGTCTGTTGTGCATTGTACTACTATCTGCCGATTGGTCATTTTGCCTGCAGCATAACATGACAGAGTAACGCACCTGGTACTTTATCCACAGCCTGCTGCTCCGTGTTTTTATCTGTTGTTGTGAAATTGAGAAATTGATGTGGCAGTAAAGCATCAAATCTTACAGCAATATTTGATATATTTTTGTTTTACAGGAAGCTTAACTGCACTGGTCTGCCAACATTCAATCACCCCGTTGGCTCTGCCCTGCAAACTTATCATACCTGACAGAGGTAAACATTCAATGCGCTGTCACAGACCTAATGTTTGGTCGGAAGACAAAATAAACATAATTTAGATTTCGTGTCTACCCATATCTGTCTGTTTAGCTGTCTGGCCATTTGGTTGTTTTGTGTTTATGAAGCTGTTGTGGTTTTCACCCAAGAATCTCACTGACTTATTTGCTTTTCTTGTTTATAGATCCTCTTGAAGATGTTGTGGAGACTACCTCACAATTAGTCACCAACTCTGCGGCTGAGCTGCTAAAACAGGGTGCAGGTAATCAGGCGTCTAAGATCACTTGCTTTGAATAGACATTATGGCAAAGCAATGATGGCACTGTACATAAAAACAGACACAACGCACAATTCTGTGACAATCATTTTTCCTTGTCCTGTTATTATGGACTTTGTCACTGAATACACTTGCTCTACAGTTATTTGCACTCAGCAGGTGTAATTTGAATCTGTGTGTCCCTGCAGCCTGTAATGTGTGGTACCTGGGCTCCGTGGAGATGGAGTCCCTAACAGGCGCCCAGGCAGTGCAGAAAGCCACCAGTATGTCTCTGAGCGCCAACCCTCCACCAACTTCCACTGTAGTCCACTTCAAGGTGTCCTCCCAGGGAATCACCCTCACTGACAACCAGAGGAAGTGAGTGAAACATGAGCATATTCACACCATACACACATGCAGAGACCTTTTTTCTTAAAATAACCCCCCCTTGTCTCTTTTTAGGCTGTTCTTCAGGAGGCATTACAATGTAAATACAGTCATATTTTGTGCTTTGGATCCTCAAGATAGAAAGTGAGTATTGCTGATTTAAAGTTTGAACACATGTCATTTAAGAGTTAATAGAGTGTCTGTCATGGTTATTGTTAGGCAAACCTTTTATTATTCTAAACAGGTGTGGTATGTCAACACCTTGTCACTGTTGGAAAGTTCTACCAAGCTAATAATAATCCTCCTTTCACTGCTCACAGGTGGAATAAAGATGGCTGCCCTTCAGCAAAGTAAGTCAATGATTATTATTTTCACATCGCTTCAACCAGAGCCAGCATTAAAGCAGTTATTTTTAAAGGAACGTGGTCAGTTTGAGGCAGATGACAGTTCTGCTATTAAGTATTTTTATGCACCTCTGCAGGATCTTTGGCTTTGTGGCGAGGAAAACTGGCACTTCCATGGACAATGTATGTCACCTGTTTGCAGAGCATGACCCTGAGCAGCCAGCAAGCGCCATTGTCAACTTTGTTTCCAAGGTGATGATTGGCTCACAGAAAAGTAAGTAGGCCTTCCTCAGACTGAGCTGATCACCTAGACAGACTTGTACTCAGAGTAGAAACAAGAAATAAAGACTGAAAGGCTGAACAAAGGACACAATGTCAAGGACTGAAGATGGTGGCGTTAACCCTGAATATTAACTGGATATTATGTGCATAATGATCACTTACCAGCACCAGGACATTTAATTACATTACTTTTCAATAGAAAATATATAAGAAATATAAATCCCTTCTATGCTGTTACTTTTCTTTCCTGTAAAATGAACTGTAAAGTAGCAGAGAATAAAAACAAAATCATATGAGATGTGATTCCAACTGTAATGTCTAATACAGTTAGATATATTTTCTCAACATACTTTAAGTACATAACACACATAACACAATGGCTGCTTTTCTCATTTGTGCATAGCATTTTTATAGACAAATCAAGAAAGCCGTACCTTGTTGCATGTAATTGTTTTCTAATATTTAACCAAAACAAACTTCATTTAAGCTATTAACATTCTGTAAAGTTGTAGCCAATGTAGAAGCACCTCTGTGCTGCATCTGTCCAGCATGCAGTATTTTGTTGTGGAGTTTAATATGTGGAAAGGCAGTGTAGCAAATATGTATAATTAGGCCAGGCTACAGGCTCATACAGGATTATCTTATTTTATCTATGCAATGTAAATTTTTATTTTTTTAAACCACGGCCTTCTGTACACTTGCAGCATGTATCTGGCTTCTCTAAACCTTGTTAAATAATTTTCTTTCTCTTATGTGAATATGACCACTTTTAAAGCTGTCAGCGACATTTTAATGAAAGTGTGTGTGTGTGTGTGTGTGTGTGTGTGTGTGTGTGTGTGTGTGTGTGTGTGTGTGTGTGTTGAAATGAGAGAAATCATAGAAAAGTATTTTAATTAAACCCTAATATATATTGATTTGACATGAGTTGGTTAAAAACACATCAGTACTTTGCAAAGAAGATAGTACAAGTGGCGTTTCACTCACAGCTGCCAAATTTTTACTTTATTTTGCCCTCTTTTGGGGGGCTCATGGCCACTAACACTAAAGCACTGCAGTGTTTCAGTATCAAAAATATATTGGACAGTATCCTCGATTTTGTACATTTCATTTGAATAATAATTAAAAAAAAAAGACAGGCTGCTACAGTATATGGAGCAAACAAATGCTGCAGTTGTGTTAGTGTTTTAAAAGTTCTTAAAAGAAAGAAAAGCTCTCTGTGTTGGAATTGCACAAATAAATTTAGGATTTGACCTATACTTTATTAGTCATATATAAGACAATGACCATAAAACTTTATTCCTTTCAACTTTTTTTGTGTTGGGCAGCCATATTATCCAGAGAGTAACTTACGGTCACAATACATTTCTGTTGTTTTTTTTTTTATGTACACGTGTTTTCTTGTTATCTATTATCTGTACCTCATACTTATCTCTTACAATACTGTGCCTCTGTGTATAACATGCTACATGTGAACAGTTTATTTGTATATTATTATTGCATTGTTTGATGTGTTCTGTAAATAAATAAAATGAAACATGGATTTAATCTTGGTGATGTGTTACACCCTTAAAGGAAAAGTTTGACATAGCCAGGACCAGTTGCCAGGTAGTCGTTTCCAGTAAACCAACGGGTGGTTGTTAGCTTACATTTCCTTGAAATTCAGGATCATATTTGGCAACTTAGTAAAATTTTGGATCTCCACTAGAATTTAAAGTAAAGTTCTGTGGGTTTAAATAATGTTTGGCTGCACACCATGCATTGGTAATGTTAATGACTGACCCACCGGTATGCTGCTATTAAAGGGGTTACGCACACTGCTGAACCAAAGACAGCATGCACAGGTCTTGCCTCATCTCAAGTGCTAAAGGAATGAGGAGAGAATGACTCCTTGACAAATATGTCTATCAAAACTTGAGGTAGGCCTTTATTTTTGTAGCCATAATGAAGTTACGGAAAAGTTACAATCTCAAAGTTCTCTGTTTTGGTCTCTTTGGCGGCATCTATGGCGATACGCGGTAATTGCAGGTGTGTTTTTGGATCTCGTTTGTGATTTTTCTCAGGAATGTCGCCACTGACGCCCAGTTCCTAATACTCCAAATACAAGGTCTTTCATCAGTGGGCTCAATCACCGTTGTGTTACCTCAGATAGTGACTTAACAAACATTTAAATGAAAATTTTTGAGATTATTACTTTAATGTGCATTGTTACACATCATGTTTGGACTTGCTATGGTTAACTACTCCTCAGATCTCTGCAGGGTAAATCCAGACAGGTAGCTAGACTATCTGTCCCTGACTATCTGTCTAATCTAAAATTTTGAACGTACACATGTTCAACCAAAACAAGTTCCTTCTCGAGGCTACTTTGCAGAGGCACTGTGGCTCCGGTCGGCGCTTAGCACTGCCCAAGACAATTGTGATTGGTTTAAAGAAATGGCAGTAAACCAGAGCGATTTTTCTCCCATCCCAGAATGCTGTGTGGACTAGCCAGACCCTCCTCCGCAGCGCCGTGGAGGAAGATCTGGCAATGCGAGACTACGGCACAGTAGCCGCTGGCTTACAGAACAACGCAATGTAAACAGCGTTGCAGACTGTTTAAACTAAAGCCACATTCCTGATGTTAGCTACTATCTAGCATTAGCTAACTTCCGGGCGTTTCTCAACTCAGTTGCCGATGTTGGAAAGTAACCAAGTATTACTCAAGTACTGTACTGAAGTACAAATTTGAGGTACTTGTACTTTACTTGAGTATTTCTATTTTCTGCTACTTTATACTTCTACTCTACTACATCTCAGAGGCAAATCTTATACTTTTCACTCCACATATATATTGTGGCTATACAAGCCACCCAACAGTATGTAAAGTAATCCATAAAATAATGAAAATTAGCACCACATTTAGCCTACCAGCTGCAAAATGAAAGCGATGAACACATTAATGCATCAATAATTATAATCCAATAATATATATGCAATAAAACATATTCGTTTATCAAAACAAGATCTTTTCTCGTTGTATTATAATCTTAAAACGCTACAAAAGGTTTCACATGCGTATTACAATCACTGAAATTTTCTTTTACTTTAATATCTTGTCACCGTTTTTCAGTACTATAGAGTTTGCAGGTCTGAATCTCACAATACTGAAAAGTAAACAGAAAACGACACTACTGCCCAGGGGCCAGTAATGAAGAAACTCTGCTGGAAAAACATTTAGTGTTACTGTAGAGCAGAGATCTTCAACAGGGGGTCCGGGACCCCTAGGGGGTCCTCAGAGTTACTGCAGGGGGGGCCACCAAATTATTATTCATTCTGTTGAAAGTTTTTTTCAAAAATTAAAATGTCTTAACATGAATCCAACCTACATTGTCCAAGCAAATATAAATCACTCTATTTGTGAAAAAAACACATTGATGATAGGCTTACTAGTCTATAGGTAAGGCAGTCATCCACAAATACAGTTATTCCTAAAGATCTAACGATACTGTGCCACATTTAACAATAAAACATGATTTATAAAATCATGCCAACAGTTTTTTATTTTTATTTTAATAGCTTTGTATTCTTTGCACTAAAAAAGGTATATATAAAGTCTATATAAAGTCTTTAGGCCACCCACATGTAATTGTAGGCCCAGTTTAATGTGCAACTTAATTTTATACAATATATGCAGTAGGGGGTCCCTGATGCATCTCTCTCTCTCTCTCAGTTCAGGGGTCCTTGGCTTAAAAAACGTTGAAGACCCTTGCTGTAGAGAAATGAATACCTTCAGTCCTATTTGCAGCCAGCAGAGGATGCTATCAACACAACACTTTTGAACCTTAACATGTGCAGTCAAGTGGGGTGGTTTAGTGACGTGGCTTATTTCCCCAGTCAAATTGAACTTTCTTAGCTGTAGCTTAAAGGTGAAACAGTAATGGTGACGAACCTAAGTGGATCACCATCACATCTTTTAATAAGGCTGACACACAAGTGCCATTTGTCGGTGTCTTTCTTTCTCTGTGCACACACGTGTTCACTGTCTCATTTATGAAGTGCACTAAAAGAGGATTTTACCTCCACACAAGCCTGGGCAGGTTGCTCTAATGGTGCTGAGAGGGAATAAAATTGCATAGCCTAGCCAAAGAGGGAGGAAAGGTGTAATGGGGTAGACCCTCCCTCCTCCCCCTCCTCACTACTGTCCCTCTGCAGGTGGTGAAAGTGAAGAATTCCCGGGGAGGGCAGGAAGGAAGCGAAGGCCCAGGTGTGGCGACTGCAGAGAGCCCAGTCTTCCTCTGTTATTTAGTGCGGAGTGGCCTCAAAATAAAAGAAACCGGGGAAAGTCCAGAAAACCAAGTAACATTATTAGACCGCAGAGAAACCCTGTCAGGAGACAATATTTCATAATGACAGTGTATGTGAGCATGAGAGGCCTATGTAGGTCTAACTTGATACTGCAAAAATTCCCCATCAAACTTGATATATATGTGTTCATATTTACTTTTACCAAGCTGATTAATGATATAGGATAATGTACTTTAAAAGAATAACAGACAAGAAGATGCCCGACAGCAGAGTCGGGCTTTTTTTTCCAACCATTAACCTACATGGCGACCACTGATGAGCCTCTGTAGCCTAATATAATCACTGCTATTGTGTTGACATTCCTGACCTGCGCAAGGACCCGTAACAGACACTGATTAAGCCTGTCACATACAGTATGCCTCTCTCAACAAATAACAGCTTTCCAATCAACTTTACAGATTTATAACAGTCACTTCTAGTAGACTGAAGCCAATCAAATTTCACATTGCAGATAATGTGGAGGTGAATGGTCGTGTTTATCAGGCTGACAGAGCTCATTCTCATTTCTCGAGCACCCCAGCTCTGAAGGATTTTTACGGCCATTTAATTAGAGGGTCGGGGGTCATCTCAGTCCTCTGAGGCATAATAAAGGTTGTGGAGCAAAAATAGAAAGTGCATTCTGGCATGGCTGCACAATCTGAGGCCCCCTAGTTTTTGTTTTCAGCAGACGTGGAAACCCCAAAATGCATTGTGAGATTAATTGTGGGCTTCCATATCAGGCCACGTCAGGTCAGCTCAGCTCAAAATGATGCCAAACACCATCAATGGATTATCACTTTGTATTGAGTAATGCAATATTAATATTTTTGTGTTTCAGAATCATTTCAAATTGTATGCAGTGTCAAAGCTGCACATTTCTGTCCCATACAAACCAAAACATTTTTGTGATGTAACTGGAGGGTTGCAAGTGCTCATGGGTGCTACATGCCTCCCAGTCTGTTGACTATGGCTGTGAAAAGCCTGGAAAGAACCAAGCAGGGTCAAATGCTGCCTTTGTCATGTGAATTTGAGCTCTGTACTCCATCAATACCACTGTTGATCATGCTCCAACTGTATTCATTTTAATATATTAATACTGGATGTTGTGTTCTGGATGTATAACTTAGCGTTAATTATGTAAAAGTGGATATTGATGCAATATTTTTTAATTCAAGATATAGAAGCTTTGCAGTAGGTTTTTGTCAACTTTCCACTACCTACAAAGGTTGGTGGGAGGTGTGTCCTGCACACACAGCCTGCTGGTTTATAGTTTTTTTATGACAATATACTAAAGATCAGCCTCACATCAATTCATAATGCTTTGTATATGTTTATTTACCTCCTAAACGCAAATATGTGCATCAAGTTAGCTGAGCTATTCTACAATCTTTCCACATATACTCCCTGGCAACAGCAGAAGTAGCCCCTGGGGTACAAGTACTCCTCGCCAATTATTGTAACTTGTGAATAGTTTCTTGTTGGGTAACTTGTACCCCTCATTTACCTAAATGTTTACTCTCCATTGACTAATTCACTATAACATTAGTCTATATCCTTGATGTTCCACTTCCGGGATTGCTCTGGTGTCGCAGGAAATTCCGCCAGAGCATGTATTTTTGCCGATGTACGTTTCCTTCCGCTTCCTTCGTGTTGGAATTTTAAACTCTGGTGGATTTATGAGGACTATGGTTAACTGCTCCTCAGAGCTCTGCATGGTAAATTGAGACAGCTAGCAAGACTATCTGTCAAATCTGAGTTTTCTTTCTCACAACTATTATACAGCGGCTCCGTGTGGAGCTTAGCGCCACCCATGACAATTGTGATTGGTTTAAAGAAATGCCAATAAACCAGAGCACGTTTTTCTCCCATCCCGGAATGCTGTGTGGACTAGCCAGACCCTTCTCCGCTCCACAGTGTGTGGATGCTGGCCTGGCAAAGCGAGCCTACTATAACGTAGACCAACAAAATGAACTACACCATAAAATAAACACATATACACATATAATTGCCCAAAAGAGATTAAACAACAAAAGGAAAATGCAAAGGAATCATGTAAAATATGGCTTAAATAAACATACTTGCGTAAATACAGAAAGTAAATTAGATTAGCTGGGTGGACCTGTCAGAGACAGCTATAACATTTTACACTGACTGTGATAAGTTTCTGTGTTTTCTCTTCATTTCAGCATCAAACCACATCTTTGAACCACAGACCACCCTCACTTATTAAATAAATGGAGCGTTGTAGGGCCTGTATCTGCAAGGGATATTCCCTCCTCTACCAACTATAATTTTGTCTTTGTTAACGATGAGTAGTAGTATGAGTAATGGTGTGTTGGTGTCAGTTAGAAAATGATATGTGATTGTGCAAGAATAAATTACATGTAGCTGTCCCTTTCATTTGTATTAAAGTCTTTTGACGCCATTGTTGTAGATCACAAACACAAGAAAAAAATATATAAATGAAGCATGAATGAAAAAGTACAAGCTTAATCAGAAACAGCTTTATTGGCAGTACAGTAGTTTACATTTAAACCATACTTTCTGAATACACTGCAGTTACTACATGCTCAAAGTGACAGAGTGAAAACAAGAGAGCAAGATGGTTTGCACATGTGAGGAAATGTACATACATGTGTGAATACATGTTCAAAGTCCTAATGTGTCTATACGAGACATAGAAATACAGACATAGGAAGTGATACTGTCTAGGGGGGATTCGGGGCCCAAAGTGAGCGGCGCCACTCTCAGCCTACTTCCGAGCACTCTGCAATCTGTCAGGCTGAGTGCTGAGAGCTCCTCTCTCTCCGTCCTCCACTTCGCTCAGGCCTAATTACAGCCTTGGATTGCCTCAGGGGCCAAGCCTCCAGAAATGGGGACCATGACAGCTCCACGAACAGACCACTCCAAAAAAATAATTAACCGACCCTGGAATTAGATGAAAGGTGGCCTTTGCCCCTTTTGGCTCTTTATTTTGTCCACTATTCAAACCACATCTAATAATCGAATAATTGTCGAAGCTCTGTATGGGTCAGAGCAGAATCAAAGGGAAAAGATGATCATATTAATTATAATGGAGACGTTTGCGTCCAATGCTTAGAGTCTGCTCGAAAAGCTCTTAGACAGGGGGAAATTATATGAGAGACGGTCATGAGACTATGGAGAAAAAAAAAAGAATAACAGTGACCATACCAGACTTGACATGTGGTCTGTGGCAGCCTCATTCCTAAACAGTCCCACCCCTGCCTCTTACTCCAACACATACAGCACCCACACACTCTCTCTCTGCTTTCACAGACACACTGGACCCCACTGCCATCCAAAATTCCAGGTAAGTATGGGGAAAGAGTTGGGTAATGTTTGAGAATGATGGGCATGCACGCACGCGCACACACACACACACACACACACACATCATTCTCTGGGGTCCACCCAGACATGTTCTGCATACCTCCATCTGATTAAACTATGTGCGTCTCAATCTGTGAGTTTTGGCCCTTGCTGCAGATTATTGTGCTGTTCCCCATCACTACAGTACATACATCAAAATAATGAATAACAATGAAAGAAATGCTAATAAGGCATTCTTCTAATGTATCAGTAATGTAAACTATATTTTTTTTCCCTGCCCGTGATTGTCAAAGGAACATCAGATTACCATAGATTTGGTTAAAGGATCAGTTCACCCAACACACAAAAAAAAAAATTAAATCAGGTATATCACATACAGACATGTTGGTGTTTCATTTTTAAGATATATTATGTGTAAATGCCAAAATGATCTAGCCTAGAACTCTAGACGCACCCTAGCGGCAGCAAATGTAATTTGCAGCCAGGGGGGTCTAGCAGCTCTCCGTTGGCTTGCGAGCTGGAAAAACCAAACTCTGGTCAGGCCAATCACATCGTGTTTAGAGTCGGTGGGCGGGCTTAACATAAGGACGGCAGAGTTGCGACAGTTCCCGCGTGAATTCCCTGCTACTTGAAAACAAAGATGATGGCTGCTGCTGCTGGCGAACAATGGTCTTTCGAATCGGCTTTAGCCACGACTCTGGAAGACTTGGAGTTAAGCACTGAAGTCATTCTTAAAAAAGGAAGATGTGTTCGGAATTTTGCCGACCGGATACGGCAAATGTTTAATCTATCAACTAGCGTTGCTCTGGTTGGCTATGAGTGCAGAGGGAATTTGAAAGACAACCCTTTATCCCGCCCCTCTGATTGAGCCCTGCCAATGGTGAGTTCCCAGCCCCAATATCTTGATGTGGGTCTGGCTTGTCAGGCTAAAAATGATCTGCACTGCTAGAAAGTCTTTTCATAATTTAGGTGGACTGATCCTTTAATAATTGAACCTGCAGTTTTATAATACTAAATACAGGGATAAAGATATATATATATATATATATATATATATAAATAAATAATTGCTCACAGTGACAGAGCAGCAACCTATGGCGATAAGATTTAAGATGAAACTGAGAATATGTGTGACATCCAGAAGCAGGCATTCAGTATATATTAGCCAAAGGCTTCAGTGCAATAAGATACAGGCAATGCAAGACCACTCTCAGAGCTGCAAGCGAGTGTATGTGATTTATCCAAATCATCTTAAAACAGTGGAAAATTGCTCCGGATTAGGATTTGACAAGCAGTTGCGGTTGGCCAGCATGGGCTTTGACAGCAGGTTATGTTAAACACATGTACTGTAATATCCTGTGTGTGCAATAGCAAATTCTTCACACTCATTCTTTATTGAGTGGCTGCTCTGCGACGGCATTCCTCCAGTACATTACTCCCTGTGCCCGACGCTCTCCTCTACTATGCTGAATATGCACAGGTGGCTGAGAGACCCCCTTCCAAAGAGCTCTAAGTGGAGGAGAGGGAGGAAAATAAGCCGTCTTTTTTCAGCTTATGAAACAAATGTTTGGCATTCCACTGAGCACTGCTCTGCTGTAGACCTGTCTGTTAACAGGCGGCAGTACGCCAGGGCTTGTTGGCAACTGATTTGACATTGGCTTCCAAGAAAATTCAAAAGCAAAGAGGAACTGTACACCTCTCCTCTCCTGCAGTTATTCTTTTGAGGTATTTTGGACATTTTTGCTTGTGTATTCCCTCTCTCATCTGTAACCAATTAATAGTGGACCTAAAAACGCTACAGATGTAATTACTCAGGAATTTTCTCACTCATGGTGTCCTTATTTTAAGATCTGCCACCCGGGGCCAGGCCCAACTATGTCACATGTCCTAAGAACAAGCTCAGAGACCACTGCTGTACTGTATGTGTGAGGAACAGGTACATGAGGTACATTTTACACGGATCAAAAGCACTGAATACCATATAGGCTGGTCACCTTGAGTTACGTTCAGCTGCTGGATATTCTCCACGTTTTGAACAAAACTGATTGTGTAGACTGATAGCAGCAGATCTTATGGCTGATTTGACTTTCATCTGGCCTACATGAAACCTGTTTATTATAAAGGCTCATAATTGGATAATCTTTGTTCCATTTATAAAACCCTGCAAGAGAACAGGTGAATGTAGTCTTGCATTGCCAGAACTATTATTTGCAACCTTTTGAGGCTACAGTTCTGCAAATGCCAAGATTTGAGGTAAATAAACAGATAAACCTTATCTACATATATCTGCGTACAGGAATAAATAAGGGGAATAACAAGATCATTATTTATATTATATATAGTGTATACATATATGTTTTGTACAGTGGTGGGAGAAGAAAACTGTACGGACAAGTTTCAAAATTAAAATTACTCATTGTGCAGATTGACCCCTTTCAGTTTTATATTGTTATACACTATAATATACTGATAGATGAATGTGTAAGCAACCTTTTAATATTTGAGATGGTCAAAGTGGAGAATTTCCCATAATGTTGCTTCATCTAAAAAAAATATTTAATAAGATAACCATTTGTTTTGTAAAGTATTATTCTGCAGGGTATCTAGTAAATATACAATATTTGTCTCTGAAAATGTAGTGGAGTAGAAGAATAAAGTGGAAGATAGGCATACAAATACCTGAAAATTGCGCTTAAGTAAATGTACGTAGTAACATTGCACCATTGGTTTTGTATACATTCTTTATTATGTCATCTGTTGTAGGGCTGCACTCTTGTAGTTTGCACTGTATCAAAGCTTTAAATAATGATCAGATGCATGGATTGGCCAACGATATGTGCTTAAACCATTTAGAGGTCATGCAGTGTCATGTGCAGCAGCTTCTTGAGCCGCAGATCAGCGGACTCACATGCAAACACATACTTATGTTACATTTAAACACGCAACCAAGCAAAAACCACAAAAAGCTGCGCACGTTCAGAAAGCAGTTATTGCTTGAGACACACACGCGCACGCGCACACACACACGCACACGCACGCACACACACACACACACACACACACACACACACACACACACACACACACACACACACACACACACTATAGGCGCCCCCTATGAATGAATCTGCGCATGGCAGATGCTTGGACTTGTGTGGGCTCTTCAAATTGAGAGGTGATACAATTTAAAAACATTGTTGTGTATTTATTTGGGTAACATGTTTATTTCCTTGAATGTGTGTCTAATAATAGCCTGACTACTTGAAATGTGTTCAGATTCAGAATATTAAGACCTCAACTAAATCCCTCAGCTAAGATAAAGGGTTGCTACATTTTATTTTTTATTAAAATAAACACAACATACATACCATACATGTTATTCTACTGGTCCGCACTTGCTCTGATGGTTTTAAAGAAAGGAATAACGGAGTCGAGGCAATTCATCAGTAGACCACAAGCTATTCGGGGGTGTGACTACAGTCACTGGGGTCTATATATTGAGATGTTTTGTCCGGTGGCACTGGCTTTATGTGAATGAGAGAGAAGCTGCCCAGTGAAAAGTCAACACAGTAGGACAGTGCGCTTCCTCACTTTGACACCATATGCTCACAGACGCCACAATGGATTCCCGTTTTCGCGCACTTTGCATGACTTTTGTTCTGGCATCGTTCACCCGGAGGTCAGGTGCGGTCGGACCGGTTATCAGATGCGAGCCATGTGAAGTTGGAGCGCGGCTTTTGTGCAAACCTTTACCCAAGGACTGCGCCGAGAAAGTCCGCGAACCGGGCTGCGGCTGCTGCATGACTTGCGCTCTGAGCTTCGGCCAGCCGTGCGGCGTGTACACCGGGAGATGTGGCTCCGGACTGAGTTGTCAGCATCAGCCCGGTGAGACGAAACCTCTGCAGGCTCTGCTGGAGGGACGGGGAATTTGTGCAAACGCTACTCGACTTACCGCCAGACCAACACCTCCAGTCAATGAACTGCCAGGTAATTCTTGTGCGTGTACCTTTTCCATATGCGTCCTCTGTGCGCACATTAGGCTATATAGGCCTACTCTATAGCTGTATATTAACGTTTGAAAACGTCTTAAAATCGTTGTATATTCATATTAATGTGAAATAACTGTACAGGCCTTTATTTGTTACTGTGTTATTATTATTATTATTATTATTATTATTATTATTATTATTATTATTATGTGTTATTTATCATTGAATAATTGAGTAGGTAGATCATTTCTTATGTCAATTTTGGTCCGTTCACAAGTGGTGATCAACTCTCAATTCCACGAGAATATAAATCCATCTCAAAGCCACAATCACTAATTGATTTCACTCAATGGATTCTCTTCATCCATGCAAAGAGAAGGTGGAGGGTGAGACTGGTTGAACCATAGGTAAATTAAAATGTTGAGCCTTAGTAAGAATTTGATGGTGCAAAAGAGATTGCAAAGAGAGTGCAGCTCAATATCGGTAAGGTTGACTTTCAGGTTAGAGACAGTGTAACTATTTAGTTTGTATTCTTAAAGGGAGGGGACTTCGGGGATTCAAGGGTTAGTGTAAAACCTTTTTTTTTTTTTACAGTCTATGGAAGAAGCACATCTGGAATCAAGTGGTGGTAGTCATTTTGCATATTTCTGTTCAGTATCTTTCCAAAATTGAAAGATGTATATCATCTCAGGGAATGCTTCTGAAACTTGGATTCTTTTTGACCCTCAAGTTGGCCTCCAGCTTGCTGAAAACAATCTATATGTCTCAATCAGCATTAAAAACACTCCCTTAAATATTAGATTGTGGTCTGTTTTGTGAATAAAAAAACATGTTCTCAAACTTCAGCAGAGAATATTGAGCCTCAGGACGAGGAGCGGAATTCCACCGGCTCAGGCCTTCAGACTTCATCCAGCACCCACAGACCCATGTTGGGACCCCTGAGACCTCCTCTTCACCCCTTTTTCCCCTCTGCCAAGTCAGAGGTCCTCGGATGGGAGCAGCAGAAGAGAACCCAGAGCTTTAAAATGGAGGAGCTCCCAGGACCACTTATCACAGACCAACAAAACTTCTCTCTGGAGACAAAACAGGAGCATGAGTATGTAAGTACCAAAACCAATTTGTTTCTGTCTTCAGAGCATACTGGAGGAATGTTTTTCTCCTCTTCCTCTATGTTTTGGTGTTTTTCTCCCCCCTACGGGTGATGAAATGTTTTGGGTAGCGGTGCTGATGGTTGGCAGGCATCGTGTGCAGTAGAATGGCATGGCAGCGAGCGGGTACGATGGCCCTGCGGCTGACCTGGGTCAGGCGGTTGTTTGGCCACAAGGCGTCCGCGTGCCGGGTGTACTGGGAGCCAGCGAATGATGGATTGGCCTATGTGAGTGCCTGTTGGGAAGCCCTGCTGCTATTTTGATCTCTTTGGCCAGAGAAGTGAGCACACACTAGTAATGTGCTTTGACTGGCTGTTTTGATTAGTGACTGGAGTACTTGGACTTGAGGACAAGCCTTTTGGCTCCCTCTTTGAGCTCTTTGAATTCACTTCATATCCCTCATCCTTTGTGTAAAGTGTAAGAGTTCTAAGCAGCTTTGGCAAACTGTAAAGCTGCTACAAGTCGGTCAGATGAATTAATATCTCATCCGTCACTTCTTTCATATTGCAGCCACCATTGTTTAGGCATTACGGCAGAGCAGTGTGCATTGCAGCGTGAGCCAGCTTTGTTAACGTCTTTATTTTCAAGAAACAACAACGGAGAATTGATGTCACAATCACACTGCAAAATGAAATATTAGTGTGTGCTAATGGAATCCGCTGCACTCTTGAAGTTGGAGCTGGAGATGTTTAAGTAGTGGAGAAAATACAGTAACTGCTTATGTGTTCCTTCATCTGTAGGGTCCCTGTCGGAGAGAGATTGAGAGCATTCTCAGCAGCCTCAAGATTACAGACATTCTCAACCCCAGAGGTTTCCGCATACCAAACTGTGACAAGAAGGGCTTCTATAAGAAAAAACAGGTAAAAAAAAGCACATTCAAAGGACATCATTTGATATTGACTGTATGCTAAACTATAGATTCATGGCATCAATTTCATAAGAGGCGACACATTATTTAAACATCTACCTGATAAAAACTTTCAATTTGTTCACAACTTTGAAAGGTTGTAAAAAGGAAACCCACATTTCCTTTTTTACATGCTACATTAATAAATATTCAATGCTGAAGTCTAGTGACTCAAACTTAAGGTCTCCTGCAGCTCAATTACAGATTTGTAGCTGTCCTCTTGTATTCATTGGTAGTCATTAGAGCCTCATCATTGCACCACCACACCAGTGAGGTAGACCCGAGCCACTGGCTCTGGAGACAGGAACCACAGGGGCCAAACCCCACTGGGGTTGACGGCTGGGACGATGGCCGTTTAACAGGAACCCTCCCAGGGAGACAGACGTCAAGGTGGCCACCGGCACCCGTTGCGCTCCCCCCATAATTGCTGGACTTTTGAGAAGCATGCACAGAAATAGAGCTGCAGCCATCCCCACGCTCACATGGTTCACCCACGATCGGGTTGTAATAAATGAGTGGTTCTGATGCATTCATATGGAGGCACTTAGGGCTCCCGCGCCACTGCATCACCGAGGCAGCTTTTCTTATAACATAGCAGTCCCTCCTGCCTAATGGAAGTGTTCTCCTTGACCTGCAATCATCTCATAACCAGCCTCACAACGCCAGGCTCATTGTCTTTGTTTATATAGAATATACATAGTGTTCCGCTGCTGAGCCCTGAGGTGCTGAAGAAGTGGCAGACATTTAATGTTGGTCAGTTTAATTTGGACGTTTGCACAATTTTCAGCAAAAACATACAGCTCTTAATAACAGTAAATGTCTTTTCAGAGGAAAAAATTATCCAGGACAGATTTAATGCTGGAAACAAACGGACTTTGTACAGCTAACTGTGAAGACAGTTTGGATTTCTATATTAGTTTTTCCTATCGTACAATTTGTGATACTTTTGTCTTGCAGCTACAATTTAAAAACCCTTACGATAATTTTTTTTGTCCTCACAAAATGCAGTGGAGATAAGATCTCCTCATATGCAAAAGGTGATGTGATAACATTCCTACTTCGACTCAGATCAGCCTCTCAGTCAAACCCCGCTGAAGTATTGAACTAAATAAGGATGTCTTCCTTCCTGATCAGCTCTGACTCCTTTGTGGAGCAGCAGCACAGTTGTGTTAGCCCTTGAAATGAATGGCTGCATGTTTTACTAGAGTGGAGGTTGACCTTTAGTAAAATTGGCAGTAAAATAACAGCCCTTGGGTAGCTCCACAGACTCTGTAAGTCATTTGTAGTACCCATAATTTGGAGCTGTGGGGTATAATCAGCAACAGATGATTCGTACTGGCCACCAGCTTCTGAAAATAGATCTTGGTTCTCAGTTGTTCACAAACGAGACTAAGCAAATATTTTACCAGGTTTCTATTTACCTTAAAGGTCTCTATATGTGTGTGTAACAGGAGGTAGACCATAAAAGCAGCTCAAAATACCTAAGCGTGTTGGATAACCAAGGCTGCGTCGACTCAGCACAATCTGACCATTAATGCCTCTTAACTATTGCTGTTCTACTTCATTAAGTTCTACCCACCATCCCCTATTTCTCTTCCCTCCCTTCACCTTGTACCTTCCTTCACTTTCAGTGCCGTCCATCCAAAGGCAGAAAGCGAGGCTTCTGTTGGTCTGTGGACAAATACGGGCATCCTCTGCCAGGTTTTCATGGGAAGGAGCGAGGAGACGCCCAGTACTACAACTCCAAGAGCCAATAGGAGCAGGACTAAGCCGGAGGGAAGGTGGGAGTGAGAGCAAGAAGAATTGTAAACAAATGGAGACACTGAGGATATTGGGAGAGAGGTCAAAAGATGGCTCAGCCGATATATGGATGTTTGCTTTTTCTATCTGTTGCCTGTGGGACCTTTTTCTGAGGCAGAGCATAAGGAACAGAGGAAGAGTACCAGGAGGGAAAAAAAGCCTCTGTGTGACAAATGCTGTACTTTTCTGCAATGGATGGATTCTTCATAAGCTTTTTGTCTATGACTCCAACCAGGACAACTTTTGAGAAGAGGATACACTTTAAAGAATTTATCTCAAAAGCCTTATTCTGAATATAAAACACAAAGACATTTGTCACAAACATTGAATGAGTGCGCTATTCATTTACGCACAATTAAGTGGCATTGCACACGTTTACATGCTTGTGATGTGTAATCATAATTTGTATGCTTGTGATTTGTTATAAAGACATTGTGTGTGGTCACAACAACCATATCATTTATGTATGCATGAATATGTCCTTCGGAGTAAGCATGCAGTGCCTTACTATGAATTCCATTTTTTTCCAGTTGCTTCCTGCTCCTCGGGGAGTTAGACTGGACTGTGCAGCTCAAACACTACAGTGCGTATAAAGTTTTTTTTAATGCTGGATCTGAAGCCACAAGAAGAGGGACATTTCCTTTAGCCTGTACTGTGGTTGTTAATGTTTTGTTGTCACTTTGCATAAGCTGAATTGTTGGGATAAAGGCCACAAAACGTTATCTCTGATCTCTGTGTAGCCAGTGATCATTTTCATCACTTCTCCTCGGTTTCAGTAAATACGCCGTTTGCATGTAAAAGGCAACCCTCAGAGGTCTATTTTTCCTTAATAAAGGCAGTATAAAATTATCCAGGTATTTTTCTCCTCATCATGCCTTCTCTCACTTTGAGTGTGTATAAAACAGACTTTGGCAGTTGAAAAACACATTTAAACATGACCCCATGATGATGAAATAACATTTTATTGGATGCACATCCACGGAATTACTGTAGAACAATATATACACTGATTCAACAAAACCAATCGCATAGCAGCATTCCTGCATCGCATACACAAACAATCTGGTCAACTGCACATGAGCTCTCAACAACAAACAAAAGCAGAAACACGAGTGAATCATAATAAATACTTCAATATATGCTAGAATAGGTTAGAAGTGCCCTCAGCAATCCTCTGCTAAACATGTGGACCAGCAGAGACTAGTAGAGGTAGACATGCAGAACAACCCATCCCAAGTCTAACGGTGGCTTGGATGAGCCCTGATATGTTTGTGCGTGGCCACCATGCACATATTTGCGGCACTTTAAGTATTTCCCCCAATACCCATTGAGGAAACGCCAATGGAGATACATTCAGACAATGTCAACACGTTGAATGAATGAGCAGCTGTGTTGTTTCGTGCCATGTACAGCTCCAGTTTTGAATAAATTAAAAAAAAAAAAAAAAACCTGATCCAGAAGACTCTGAAATGGGCTTGGCAGAGCTGTGGACCTGTGGTTTTGAGCAATGGAGTTATTTAGTCAGAAACACAAATGTATACAGTGTTGCCCTATTTACAATCAGAAAAAAAGAGCAAACATATAAAAAATCTAAAAATGACAAATGGTTTATGCTAGTAAGAATAAATAAGGTTTGATACATACATCATGTAAATAAAATGAGGACATTACCCCTCTGAAATTGGATTTTACATTTTGTGTGAATGAGTGTGTTTTTATGAAAGGAAGTCAGTTCATCAGGTGGTTGCAAGTAGATTTACACAGAACATATTTGCTTGTGTCTATATGTTTGCGTTTGTTAGTGATAATAGAGTCCATCCTTCAGTGAGTGACTTCTTGATGACACTCTGAGTCACCGAGCAGGTCACTTGATCCTGGGAGCTTCTCCCCATTCCAGGAAGAGACACACCAGCAGCGGGCGGGAGGTCCAACCAGAGATGACTCACACTGAAAAAGAAAAAGAGATAGGAAGCCACATGAATAGATCACCCAGTTAGCTTTTAGGATGAGTCTCTTTTCACAGGTGGAGTGAATTTTGTTTTCGTAAAATCCTGAAGTTCTCACCTGCTTTGGCTTGTAGAAGCCGTGCCGATCACAGTTGGGGAGGTAGAAAGTTGTGAACTTCTCTCCTAGTGTCTGCCGAGAGCTGGATATCGTGTCCATCGCTGCATGCAGCTCAATGTGACAGGGACCCTGTGCATAAAAGAAAGACAAACAGTGAGAACTACGCCCACATGTAAACAAATACACTATATATTCTTTGCAAAAATTACATTGATCACAATTATCTCTCTTGAAAATCTACTGCTCCACAAAAACAAGTGCTCCCTCTACTGGAAGTAAGGTAAATTACTTTAAATCATCTAGGTCAGGTAGATGTTTTATTCCTCACCTCTTGCCCCAGGTTGTCACGGATGACATTGACTTTGATGCTCTCTTGGCCCTCAGCAGTGTCTTGGTGGTCCAAGGGAAGGTTGAGACCCAACAGGTAGTGAAGGGAGCCATGGTCAGGGACTCCAACAGCTCCATCTGTTCAGGTTTTAGAAAATCATTTTGACTTTAATAATTCTGTTACTTGATAAGAAATAAAAAAAGGTTTTTAATGTTTCTGTTGCTTTGGATCTTAAGATCTTGAAAGTAGCTAATGTTAACACATATGAAAAATAGAAAACCATGAAACTCTGAGACTACCTTGGCCCAGGTCTTCAGTGCAGACTCCGTGTCCTCTGGTCAGAGCGTGGAGCGGCATGGCCTCACCGGGCCTGGGAGTGCAGCGGAGACCCACACCACAGTGGGCTGTGTGAACCCCACAGGACGATCCTTTCTCCAGCGCGCAGGCCATGCAGCAGCCGCATCCGGGCTCCCTCAGTACCTGCTTGCAGTCTGCTGGGATGACAGGACAGTCATCCAGTTTCTCCTGTGTACAGGCAGCACAGCGGATTGGCTCCGGTCCCACCACTGGGGACGACCTCACCACAGCCAAGACAGCCAGAGCCACTACTGCCACGAAAGTCAGCTTCTCATTTAATTCAGGCATCTCCAGTCTTCAGCTAAATATGCTCTTCTTTTTTGGACTTGCCTCTTCAAACTTCTCAGTATGACTGTATGTTTCTTGTACTAATTCCTCCAAACCAACAGTATTTATATGGACGTCTGGCCTCCAGAGTCATTAATGATTAACACGCTTGACACAGAAATAAAATATTTTTGACACAGTTGCTTTAAACGCTGGATGACCCTGCTTGACGTGCGTAGATCCAGGTTCACAAGGTCTATAGTCAATATTGACTTTGGAACATAAAGTGATGGACTTAAAAAAACAACCCTGTTTTTGAACAACCAAACTACTGATCTTTGTGTTTTACCTTTGATATCATGAGAAAAAAAAAAAAAAAAAAAAAATCACATGAATACTGTTTATAGAAATGAATCGAGAAAGTAATTAATATCCACAATAAGGAATACTAGACAATCCAAGGAGTTATAAATTATGAAATAATGAGGGCGATTATAAAAACTCTTGTCAATACTATTTTTTATTTTTTTTATAAAGTAATGGTGAAATTGTGCTTTGACACTGTTTTCACACTAAAACCCCATATGTCCCTTCAGTCACTTTGGTGAAGGTTCCTCTTATCAGGACCAGGCAGACAAACAAGATCATTCCCCTTTAGCATTGCTCAACCCTAACATTATGGATTGCTCTGCTAGAATCACAACATTTTAGGTGCTCGATACCTCTATTTACTCTGTGTGATATACGCACCAAACACCACTCATGCTGTGTATGACTCTGTATGACATCAAGCTTTTCATAGTTTAATTTTTGTAAACAGAGAACTGACATGTAACACATGCACAGTAATAATGCTTCAACCTTCAGGATTATTTACCTGTATTATTTTTTTATTAAACCATTACAGCACAAGTTCCCATAAACTCCAGTATGTTTATGTAGATAAGATGGAGATTAATATTTAGCTGCGACCCTTCATGCCATCAGTTAGGGTTCTGGATGCTAGTGGTGGTGAGAAGGTGGTGTTTCAGCGCAATGAAAGACAAAATAATGAGCATTTGTGCTTATGTGTGTAAACATTTAATGGTCATTTGAAGTTGAAATTGGTTTTGGATTTAAATCATGTTTAGGTAAAGTACAGAAAGTTAATTAAACTCACTGATTTTGGAATAACTTACACATTTTGTACAATTTTACTACTTCTATTTTATGCTACTTTATACTTTTACTACATGTGAGAAGTAAATATACTTTTTACTCCACTACATTTGACAGTTACAAGTCACTTTGCAGAATAACATAAAATCAATAATGAGCTCATTTTGCTTTTACTATACTGTACTTTGTTTCTTACAGTAAATTCTCAAAGTATTTCTAATGGAAGACACATGGCAAAAATTCAAATGAAAAAAGTCTAAAAAAAAAATGTATTTAATACTATACAAAAAACAAAAATGTATTGACACTAATACAATATAATTATTATACAGTCAACACTTATTACTATGCATTATTATTGTACTTTAGCTACCTTGTTTTACTGATGATGACAAAAGAAACTAACTTGCACATAGACTTTACTTTGTGGCAGTGCCAGCACTTAACATGGTTTTCCGGCCATGATGAATGTGAGATACATGTGTGACCTACATGTTTCACGTTCACCTTGTGAGGCCAGTGAACAGCGTTACTCAACCACCAGTTGGTGAGTTGTTGCCTCTTCAATGTTGACCATCAGGTCCACCAGCCAATCAGGAAATGGCTCCTCCTCGGAAATATTTGAGGACATTGGTGAAAAAAACTGCATTATCTGTATTTTTAATGGTTAAAAATATTTGTTTAAAATTAACACTTACAACCAAAGATGCACCCTTTTTCCTTTTCCTGCTCATCTTCTTCTGCACTGACAGCTTAGTTGGTGTGTGTTTTCGACATGTATTCTTGGAGACCATGAACAATAGAGCATCATCTCTTTTCCATTTGACTTGTCAGATATTTAATTTGAATGCAAATTGTGCCACAAACACTCACCTTTATTCTCAGTGCACTACTAATGGACCTCTTCTCATTTCCTAACTTTGTCTGCCAAGGTGGGGTAGCTTTATCTCTTAAATCCACTCCGTGTGTGCTCCATTCTGAATCAGAGAAATTCTCCATTTCCTCCTGGTGATTGTTGGTCGATTGGATTTGAAGAAAACTATCTTGGCTGAGGGAACGAGGCAGTTGCTTAGGTCTCACAACCCTAAGCAGAGAATCATTATCTTCATCTTCGCTCTTGTCTTCTGTCGTTACCTCCTTTGTCTCCACACCTACTTGAATTTGAAAATCCTCCTCCTCTCCTCCCATTTCGCTTCCTTCTAATCTATCTTTCTGCTCGGACTCTTCCTGTATGGTCTCCAGACATGGCCTCTACTCACCATTTTAAAACAGAGGAAAATTAACATAGGCTAAAATGTCCTTTAAATGATACATTTTAGGATTTTTTTTAAACTTATTTCACATTTGATTATTAAAAAAAGTGTACTAAAACTTACATTTTGCTGCTGAATGTCCATGCTGCTGTATGGCTGAGCTTTGCTGATGTGTCAGGATGCTGCAGTTTGAGGTTGTCATTAGTTGATTATTGAAATCAGGTGTGGAAGCTTGATTACAGACAGATGGCAGGTGGAGGTGGATGTCCTTTTTGGCACATGAAGTGAAAAATAAAGCAATTTCAGAAGAATAAATATCTATCTATTCAACAGTAGTGAATAACATGTTATTTCAAAAAACAATGTTACACACAAAGTTCAGTTTATTCGTCGTAAGGAGTCACACTCCAGTGAAAATTTGTAATGTTCTGTTTCTGTAGAGGAAGATTTCTAAAGTCAAAAAAGGAGCTTGACCCATTCTAGAGAAGTCCAGGATATTTAGACCTCTGCTGCTTGATTGATTCTTAATCATTTTCCAAGAGTTTCCTAAAACAAATCCTGGAGATAACTATAATCTGGTACTTATTATAGAAAAAATAGTGTTCATTTGGTACACTTCCAATACTGGTAAATTAATGTCAACTGGAAAATGCATTTCCTGCAGAAAATGCTTGCTAGTGAAAGCTGACAAGCTAAATTGCTTAAGATAAATTAGAATGCTAGCATAATTGCGTAAGAAGAAGGTGAATTATTGAGAGTAGTTGGAAAAGTGGGAATGGTTTTAGTTAGTACGAATTTCGTTGAAATGTTGAATAATGCCAATAACGTATTAAATAATAGTGGACAATTTTAAGGTTCTTTTATAGGAAAAGTCACAGTATAGCATGTCAGAAAGTCATAGTATAGGTATGTCAAAAAAGTGATAAAAATAGTATAGTATGTCAAAAAAAGTCATTGTATAGTATTTTGAAAAAAGTTATAGTATAGTATGTCGAAAAACGTCATCAAAAAGTCACAGTATACTATGTCGAAAAAAGTCATAGTTTAGTATGAAAAAAGTCATAAAAAAGTCATTGTATACTATGTCAAAAAAACTCATGAAAAAGTCATAGTATAGAATGTCAAAAAAAATAATAAAAAAGTCATAGTTTAGTATGTCGAAAAAAGTCATAAAAAAGTCATAGTATTAGTAAATCAATAAAAGGCATGGTATAGAATGTCGAAAAAGTCATAGTATAGTATGTTGAAAAAAGTCATAGTATAGTATGTCAAAAAAGTCTTAGTACACTATTTTGCAAACAGTCGTAGTATAGTATGTTGAAAAAAGTTATAAAAAAGTCATATTGTAGTATGTTGAAGAAATTCATAAAAAAGTCATAGTATAGTATGTCAAAAAAGTCATAGTATAGTATGTTGAAAAAAGTCATAGTATAATATGTCGAAGAAAGTCGTAAAAAAATCATGTAGTATGTTGAAGAAAGTCATAAAAAAGTCATAGTATAGTATTTCGAAAAAAGTCATAGTGTAGCATGTCGAAAAAAGTCATAGTATAGTATGTCGAAAAATGTCATAAAAAGTCATAATATAGTATGTCGAAAAGTCATAGTAAAGTATGTTGAAAAAAGTCATAGTATAGTATGTCAAAAAAAGTCTTAGTACACTATTTCGCAAACAGTCATAGTATAGTATGTCGAAAAAAGTTATAAAAAAAGTCATAGTATAGTATGTTAAAAAGTCTGTACAAGCCAGGTTGAAACACATGACCATTGGGCCATCAAGCAGCATTGTATCACACTGGGTCATCTGATTCAACCCTCTCACAATTGTTTTGTAGCATTTTTGACTTCTTTATTTCGGGTTTTAGACCTTCAAATCAATGCTCCTCACAGAATTTGAACACCAAACCTTCAATCTTCAGGCAGATCACCAGCTATTCATCACACTGAACTATTTGCAGAGTATGAAATCTAGTGGTTTGACGTGGTATTTA
Source organism: Sander lucioperca (assembly GCF_008315115.2). Taxonomy (NCBI): domain Eukaryota; kingdom Metazoa; phylum Chordata; class Actinopteri; order Perciformes; family Percidae; genus Sander; species Sander lucioperca. The sequence goes on along the minus strand of NC_050181.1, from coordinate 10,858,421 downwards.
TTGTTCCATATTACTGAGGACAGAAAATGAAAAACTGAAGACAAAAAAGTCATAATAAAGTATGTTGAAAAAGGTAATAATATACAATGTCTAAAAAAGTCATATTCATAGTATAGTATGTCGAAAAAAGTGATAGTATAGTATGTCGAAAAAAATGATAGTGTAGTATGTCGAAAAAAGTAAAAAGAAAGTCATTGTATAGTATGTTGAAAAAGTCATAAAAAAGTGATTGTGTACTATGTCAAAAAAGTCTTGGTATAGTATGTCGAAAAAAGTAAGAAGAAAGTAATCATATAGTATGTTGAAAAACATCATAGAATAGTATGTTGAAAAAAGGTCATAGTATAGTATGTCAAAAAGTCATAGTATAGTAATTCGAAAAACATCATAGAATAGTATGTTGAAAAAAGGTCATAGTATAGTATGTCAAAAAAGTCATAATGAGGTCATAGTATAGCATGTTGAAAAAAGTCATAAAAAAGTGATAATGTACTATGTCAAAAAATATTAGTATAGTATGTCGAAAAAAGTAAAAAGAAAGTAATCGTATAGTATGTTGAAAAAAGTCATAAAAAAGTCATAGTATATAGAATGTCTAAAAAAGTCATAGTATAGAATGTCTAAAAAAGTCATAGTGTAGTATGTCCAAAAAGTCATAGTATAGCATGTCGAAAAAAGTTATAAAAAAGTCATAGTATAGTATGTTAAAAAGTCAAAAATGCACATTAAAAGATTGTTTCCATCCATAAAATTGCCAATAAATAAAATAAAAATAAAATGTTTTTATATTCCTGTAAAATAAATGAGAAGTACTTGTTTCAATTCATTGTTTCTGTGATAATTTTTCTGTATTTACTTTATTTTAATAGTGTTCTCTAAATTAAGTTGTTTGTACCAACACTGGTAGCAAGCAGGTCTTGAACACAACACGGATATCTTATGTGTCTAGAACAAATCTACCACACCACGAACACAATTACGCATAGAGATGTTCTCTTGGCGTATTTGACTTCATTTTGGGTTTGAAACCTGAAAACAAACAGACCATAATCAGATTGGAACCCATGATGATTGGGTCGTCAAGCTGCATTGTATACCACTGGGCCATCTGATTCAACCCTTTGCAGTTGTTTTGTAGCATATTTGACTTCTTTATTTTGGGTTTAGACCTAGTACAGTATGTCAAAAAAGTTATTAAAAAGTCATAGTATAGTACATTGAAAAAAGTCATAAAAAAGTCACAGTATAGTTTGCCGAAAAAAGTCATAAAAAAGTCATAGTATAGAATGTTGAAAAAGTCATAAAAAAGTCACAGTATAGTATGTCGAAAAACATCATAGAATAGTATGTTGAAAAAAGGTCATAGTATAGTATGTCAAAAAAGTCATAATGAGGTCATAGTATAGTATGTTGAAAAAAGTCATAAAAAAGTGATAATGTAATATGTCAAAAAATATTAGTATAGTATGTCGAAAAAAGTAAAAAGAAAGTAATCGTATAGTATGTCGAAAAAAGTCATAAAAAAGTCATAGTTTAGTATGTTGAAAAAAGTCATAGTATAGTATGTCGAAAAACATCATAGAATAGTATGTCGAAAAAAAGTCATTAAAAGTCATAGTATAGTATGTCGAAAGAAATTATAAAAAAAGTCATAGTATAGTATGTTAAAAAGTCTGTACAAGCCAGGTTGAAACACATGACCATTGGGCCATCAAGCAGCATTGTATCACACTGGGTCATCTGATTCAACCCTCTCACAATTGTTTTGTAGCATTTTTGACTTCTTTATTTTGGGTTTTAGACCTTCAAAATCAATGCTCCTTACAGAATTTGAACACCAAACCTTCAATCTTCAGGCAGATCACCAGCTATTCATCACACTGAACTATTTGCAGAGTATGAAACCTAGTGCTTTGACGTGGTATTTATTGTTCCATATTACTGAGGACAGAAAATGAAAAACTGAAGACAAAAAAGTCATAATATAGTATGTTGAAAAAAGTAATAATATACAATGTCTAAAAACGTCATATTCATAGTATAGTATGTCGACAAAAATGATAGTATAGTATGTCGAAAAAAGTAAAAAGAAAGTCATTGTATAGTATGTCGAAAAAGTCATAAAAAAGTGATTGTGTACTATGTCAAAAAAGTCTTAGTATAGTATGTCGAAAAAAGTAAGAAGAAAGTCATCATATAGCATGTCGAAAAAAGTCATAAAAAAGTCATAGTTTAGTATGTCGAAAAAAGTCATAGTATAGTATGTCGAAAAACATCATAAAATAGTATGTTGAAAAAAGGTCATAGTATAGTATGTCAAAAAAGTCATAATGAGGTCATAGTATAGTATGTTGAAAAAAGTCATAAAAAGTGATAATGTTCTATGTCAAAAAATATTAGTATAGTATGTCTAAAAAAGTAAAAAGAAAGTAATCGTATAGTATGTCGAAAAAAGTCATAAAAAAGTCATAGTATATAGAATGTCTAAAAAAGTCATAGTATAGAATGTCTAAAAAAGTCATAGTGTAGTATGTCCAAAAAGTCATAGTATAGCATGTTGAAAAAAGTTATGAAAAAGTCATAGTATAGTATGTTATAAAGTCTGTACATGCAATAAAATGCACATTAAAAGATTGTTTCCATCCATAAAATTGCCAATAAATAAAATAAAAATAAAATGTTTTTGTATTCCTGTAAAATAAATAAGAAGTACTTGTTTCAATTCATTGTTTCTGTGATCATTTTTCTGTATTTACTTTATTTTAATAGTGTTCTCTAAATTAAGTTGTTTGTACTAACACTGGTAGCAAGCAGGTCTTGAACACAACACGAATATCTTATGTGTCTAGAACAAATCTACCACACCACGAACACAATTACGCATAAAGATGTTCTCTTGGCGTATTTGACTTCATTTTGGGTTTGAAACCTGAAAACAAACAGACCATAATCAGATTGGAACCCATGATGATTGGATCGTCAAGCTGCATTGTATACCACTGGGCCATCTGATTCAACCCTTTGCAGTTGTTTTGTAGCATATTTGACTTCTTTATTTTGGGTTTAGACCTAGTACAGTATGTCAAAAAAGTTATTAAAAAGTCATAGTATAGTACATTGAAAGAAGTCATAAAAAAGTCATAGTATAGAATGTCAAAAAAAGTCATAAAAAAGTCATAGTATAGAATGTCAAAAAAATCATAAAAAAGTCATAGTATAGAATGTCGAAAAAAGTCATAAAAAAGTCACAGTATAGTATGTCGAAAAACATCATAGAATAGTATGTTGAAAAAAGGTCATAGTATAGTATGTCAAAAAAGTCATAATGAGGTCATAGTATAGTATGTTGAAAAAAGTCATAAAAAAGTGATAATGTACTATGTCAAAAAATATTAGTATAGTATGTCGAAAAAAGTAAAAAGAAAGTAATCGTATAGTATGTCTAAAAAAGTCATAAAAAAGTCATAGTTTAGTATGTCGAAAAAAGTCATAGTATAGTATGTCGAAAAACATCATAGAATAGTATGTCAAAAATTGGATGCCTTGGATTCCCTTTATTGCTTAATGTCAACTTCAGCTTGGACACAGGGAACTTTATAGTTTTTTTTCTTTTAAAGCAAAAACTCCTTCAAGGTACATCAATATTACAATTAATCAGAAGTTTTTAATAACTGAACATAATTTGTTGTATTTCATTCCAAATCAAAAAATATTCCAACACTGTACTGTACTGAAATGGTTGAGCAAGCCAGGTGTTTGTTGACTCAACTTTTACACTGTGTGAACCCAAGACAAATTCTACATCAATGCTGGGAAAACAATTTTGGCCCTGCTCAGTGTTGTATGGTGACATTCATCTGGCTGTGGGTTGTGGAAGTCCACTGTTTGGCATAATAAACCTGTCATTGTCTGCCATATTTTGCTGCATAGAGGGAAAGCTGGTATTTTAAGAGCCATAAACTAAAGTGTGAGAAATTAAATTTTATAGAGTGGAACTAACATGGAAAACTGCCTATAAAAGTCATATTTGTTACTGCTGAGCATGTGCTGTGCTGCATGCTGTGTTTGAGGTTTGGGGGACAAAATGTAAATACTGAGTTTTATATCGAATATCTAAGGAAGCCCTGAAAGGCAAGGTGAAAAGGTTTTTGGGGGGTTTGCATCTATCTATCTATCTATCTATCTATCTATCTATCTATCTATCTATCTATCTATCTATCTAAAAGTGCAATACAACCTTCATGAGTAACAAGGCAATACTTTGGCTACACCTGTTCAACAGGCATTAACATGTAGAAAACCGATATTTCAATCTGCTCTCATCTGCTGCCACTGTGTTACACAGCACAAATAGCAAATTGCTACAAACATGCTGAAATGAAAGTTGTATGATATGTAGTCTAACTGTTTATCTATCATTCTTGTAAACTTTGCAGCTTGTTGATGCAACCAGTGATCGTTTTTCGTATAGTATGTCAAAAAAGTCATAAAAAAGTCATAGTATAGTATGTCGAAAAAAGTCATACTATAGTAAGTCGAAAAAGTCATAGTATAGTATGTCGAAAAGTAAAAAAAGTCATAGTATAGCATGTCAAAAAAAAGAAGTGATAGTATAGTATGTTGAAAAAAGTCATGAAAAAGTCACAGTATAGTATGTTGAAAAAAGTCATACTATAGTACGTCGAAAAAGTCATAGTATAGCATGTCAAAAAAAGTAAGAAAAAAGTCATACTATAGTATGTCAAAAAAAGTCAGAAAGAAGTCACAGTATAGTATGTCGAAAAAAGTCATACTATAGTACGTCGAAAAAAGTCATAGTATAGTATGTCGAAAAAAGTAAAAAAAAGTCATAGTATAGCATGTCAAAAAAAAGAAGTGATAGTATAGTATGTTGAAAAAAGTCATGAAAAAGTCATAGTATAGTATGCATCGAAAAAGTCATAAAATGTTATAGTATAGTATGTCGAAAAAAGTCATACTATAGGATGTCTAAAAAAGTAATTAAAAAGTCGTAGTACAGAATGTCGAAAAAAGTCAGAAAAAGTCATAGTATAGTATGTCGAAAAAAGTCATAATGTAGTATGTTCAAAAAAGTCTTGAAAAAGTTATAGTATAGTATGCCGAAAAAAGTCATAGCAATGTATGTCGAAAAAGTCATAAAAAGTCATGGTATAGTATATTGAAAAGGTCATAAAAAGTTATAGTGTACCATGTCGAAAAAAGTCATAGTATAGTATGTTGAAAAAAGTAATTAAAAAGTCACAGTAAACTATGTCGAAAAAGTCATAGTATAGTATGTTGAAAAAAGTCATAGTATAGCATGTAAAAAAAATCATGAAAAAGTCAAAGTATAGTATGTCCAAAAATAGTGTGTTGAAAAAGTTTAAAAAAAGGTTATTGTATATATGTTGTATATATACATACATACTTTTATTCTTTAAGTAAATTTCCAAGCCTTTACTTTGTTACTTTTACTTGAGTAAATAAGTTAAATCAGTACTTCTACCAGAGTATTTTTTAACACAAGTATCTGTACTTCTACTTGAGTACGAGAAGTGAGTACTTTTGCCATCTCTGTAGTATAGTATGTTGAATAAGTCCCAATATAGTACAGTACAGTATGTTAGAAAGTCTTTACAAGCCAGGTTGAAACCCATGACCATTGGGTCTTCAAGCAGCATTGTATCACACTGGGCCATCTAACTCGACGTGATTATTTTGGGTTTCAGACCTTCAAATTCAGTGCTCCTCACAGGATTTGAACCCCAAACCTTCAACCTTCAGGCAGATCATCAGCTATTCATCACACTAAGCTATTTGTAAAGTATGAAATCTAGTGGTTTGACGTCATATTTATTGTTCCACATTACTGAGGACAGAAAATGCAAAACTCTGAAGACAAAAAAGTCATAGTAGTACAATACAAATAATAACAAATAAATACAAGTAATACAAATATCTTATGTATCTAGAACAAATCTACCGCACCACCAACGCAATTATGCATATTTAGAGCTGTTCTCTTGGCGTATTTGACTTTATTTCGGGTTTGAAACCTCAAAACAAACAGCAAACCATAATCAGATTGGAACCTATGACCACTGGGTCTTCAAGTTACACTGTATACCACTTGGCCATCTGACTCAACTGCCTTACAATTGTTTTCTAGCATATTTGACTTCTTTATTTTGGGTTTTAGACCTTAAAATTCACTGCTTCTCGCAGGGTTTGAACTCCAAACTTTCAGACCAAAGACAAGCTACTCATCACAGTGAGCTATTTGCAAAGAATGGATTCACATGGTTTGATGTCTTATCTTATTATTCAAAAGTAATAGCATAGTATGTCAAAAAAGTCATAGTATAGAATGTCGAAAAAAAGTCATAAAAAAGTCACAGTATAGTATGTTAAAAAAAGTCATAAAAAAGTCATAGTATAGTATGTCGAAAAAAGTCATAGTAAACTTTGTCGAAAAAGTCATAGTATAGTATGTCGAAAAAACGTCATCACAAGTTGTTGTTGAGTTTCTGAACACTAGTAGTGCTATGGAGCAATGTTTTTGCAAAGAAGATGGGATGTGCAAATAATGGCAGACATGGATGTAAATGTTGACAAATGTCAAAAAATTGCTTTGCAAATGTGTCATGAGGATAACAAATAATTAAACCCTTTTGTTAGACCTCTAGGATAAACACAATGCATTTTAGTGTGAAACGCATAACTTCCATTATTTTTTTTATTTTTACAAGAAAAGATTGTTAGTGCTACTAAGTGAATAAGTGATGAATATTTACTTAAAATTCAGCAGTTATTTCATGAAAATTCATCTGGAGATCCTCAACTGCTCATAAACTTACTTTAACATAGCTAACTAAGCTCATATCACTGTCTCAGAACATTGTCTCTTTTTCCGTTAAAAGAGTTCCAAACAACTTAGTTATTTCCAGGAGACTTTCTTGGAAATTACAATGAAATTCTATTCATAAAATAAAGCATTATCAAAAGAATTCTATAGTTTTCTTGGTTGTTGAATTTGTATTATTAATGAATGCCAAAACCCTTATTTACTCATTTTGACCCTTTTTAGCCCTGATGACACAAGTGGGAGTGTTATTTGTGAACCATGATTCACCTTGGATTCCCTTTATTGCTTAATGTCAACTTCAGCTTGGACACAGGGAACTTTATAGTTTTTTTTCTTTTAAAGCAAAAACTCCTTCAAGGTACATCAATATTACAATTAATCAGAAGTTTTTAATAACTGAACATAATTTGTTGTATTTCATTCCAAATCAAAAAATATTCCAACACTGTACTGTACTGAAATGGTTGAGCAAGCCAGGTGTTTGTTGACTCAACTTTTACACTGTGTGAACCCAAGACAAATTCTACATCAATGCTGGGAAAACAATTTTGGCCCTGCTCAGTGTTGTATGGTGACATTCATCTGGCTGTGGGTTGTGGAAGTCCACTGTTTGGCATAATAAACCTGTCATTGTCTGCCATATTTTGCTGCATAGATTGAAAGCTGGTATTTTAAGAGCCATAAACTAAAGTGTGAGAAATGAAATTTTATAGAGTGGAACTAACATGGAAAACTGCCGGTTGAGGTTTGGGGGACAAAATGTAAATATTGAGTTTTATATCGAATATCTAAGGAAGCCCTGAAAGGCAAGGTGAAAAGGTTTTTGGGGGGTTTGCATCTATCTATCTATCTATCTAAAAGTGCAATACAACCTTCATGAGTAACAAGGCAATACTTTGGCTACACCTGTTCAACAGGCATTAACATTTAGAAAACCGATATTTCAATCTGCTCTCATCCGCTGCCACTGTGTTACACAGCACAAATAGCAAATTGCTACAAACATGCTGAAATGAAAGTTGTATGATATGTGGTCTAACTGTTTATCTATCATTCTTGTAAACTTTGCAGCTTGTTGATGCAACCAGTGATTGTTTTTCTACATGGCTAATTAATATTCACGTGAATGACATCATCAGACTACAGGGGAGAGAATATGAATTAGCCATGTGCACTACTATAGCCTATCTACACTGTTTAACCCGAGTCGATGCCTACATAGTTCCAATATGTTATACTGTAGACATTTACTATTAACTAAGAAGGTGCAACCTTTTGTTTATCCTGCATTTGGCCCGAACTTTTAATTTCCTTTGTATCATGCACTAATGGCATCAGGTTAACTCGTACCTACGAGTTAAACTTATGTTTTTGCCAACAATGCCCGAAAAACTTTTTTTTTACCTTGCTTCAGGGCTTCCATAAGCTCATCCTAAAATTCACACCCAAATTTACATCCTCAACCACAATACCACACACCTTCATCGATTAACATTCATAGCCATACTCATTTATTTATACACCAATATTGTCTTTATTACAAAATATTCAATAACCCAACTTTACACTGTACAAGATACAACATACTGTACAGCTTTTGGCTATTTACAAAAAGTATGATCTGCATATCAAAGTAAATATATATAAAAAGGCAGGTTGCAATCACTGTAAGCTTATTGAGTAAGGCAAACAACTTGAAAAATGATTTATTTACACTTTTGCAGATCAAGTGAAAGTTCAACGCTGATAAAGATTTGGGCTACAAAGATATCTGATGTGCCTAGCATTTCTGAGACTGGATCTGAGAGACGTGCTAAAGCTTATAGTTTTTTAAAGAAAACTCAAAATGTAGCATAAATATAGCGAAGAAGCTAGAGTACAGTAATGTATGCCTGAAAGACGACAGTAGCTAGACACTGCACCAGAGTTTATGTGATCTCGATAAAAATGCGCTAATGTACATGGAGCTTTTGCAAGGCTTGGGCTAAGGGACTAGGTCGTGCATTTGTAGAAGTTTTGTGCTTATTGTATGTGCTTAAGCAATGTATGTGCTCTCTTCTGTGTGGATGAATGCCTTCCTGGACATCTACATATATGTTTGCACCATACATAGGGGTGTATTGGTCCTCTATGTGATGTTGATTGTACCTTGTGACTGGTCCAGTTTTGGCATTGACTAGTTTCCATAGCAGCACACATTCAACCCTGTAGAATCGGTCGACAATGACACTCTGTTAAAGCCACCACTCTGTGTGTAGACTTAACATACGCCGCACGCATTACATTAAACTATTGTGAATCAGGGCAAAAGATATAAAAGATATTCGGGAAACCTTATTTCTACTCTCCGGAGTTCAAAAAGACACTTTTTAAGTCTACTGATGACATCTGAAAGCGTCCCATATGACAAATATGTTCACCCTACTGCAACATTGTCTCTTTTCTCTTGTAGGCTATGTTGAGGCAATATAAGCAGTAACACTAAAGATCTATGGAAAGCTTAATACTTTGGTTTTCTTTCAACAGGAGTACCGTTACTATGGCTGTCAACTCTTAAAAAGTCATGCACTATTAACTGTAAATATGTAATATATAACTGTAAAAAAGCCTATTTCATCCAGTAAGCTCTGAGTATAAAAAGTACTCTGTGCTGTTTCGTTACAATTCAGAATTAAACACACATGCATACACACACTCACAAGTACACACATGCATGCTTACACACACCAAAAAGAAACAACACCATTTTACACTGTAAATAATGCAATGTATCCTTGGCATAATCAGAAAGACAGTGCAAAAGCAATAGCATGATCAGTCTTTTTTCTGGATATCAATGCACATATCTCTTGTACATGGAATGTGTACTACATAGAAAACAAAGATGCACGTTATACCTGGATCTGAGGGAACCCAGGAACACCACAAATCTAATCATCTGTTATAGAGATGTTAAAAAAGGATTTGAGAGTCTGGGTATTTTTCTTCTTCACTCCACTTTTGTTTTCCAATAGTGGCAAGCAGTTCAAAATCCCTAACAGGATCCGTATCACCATGTCATTTCTCCGGAAGTTCATATCCTGAATGAGCATCTTCTGGGTTGTGCCAGTAGCTCAGGATTTATAGGAAACACCTGGACAGCCCTGTCTTCTCACGGCCTCCAACCAGGATTTCCTTTCCTTTTTTCAGTGAAGTTTGTAGTCTTGTCTTTATTCCTACACTGCCACATCTGCCACAGCCTCAATCTCAATCTGTGTCACCTCTATGGCCTCCGCATCCTCTTTACTCACTGAGGGCACGCAGGATGAGGGCAGGCATGTCACTTGGCTGTTGCTGCTGTTGGCAGTGTTCATCTGCGTGTTGCTGCCCAGATTGGTCGGGACGCTCGTCTTGCCACAGGAGTGGATTCTGCGCGCCAGGCTGGCGGAACGCACCACTGAAGAAGTGATTATGGTGCCCACACCCTGAACCTTGCCTTCCAGGAAGTAGGTCAGCATCTCACCTTTACCCTTGACACTGACTTTGCCCCGGCACACCAGGTCGTAGTTGGTACTCAGCAGGCGATAGACGTCTTCGGTCACCTGTATTATTAAAAACAAGGAAACATACATGTGTATCTATTCACATCAATTCAATCTGATATCAAAATAAAACATACAGAGAGTTTTCCTTATCTGTGGCTGATTTTATTGTTTCTCTCTGTGTATATCAGTCCCTGTGTTTTTATTTATTTTTTATTTATTTACTTATTATTTGTATATAAAATTGTGTCTCTCTGTTATTGTGACCCTTTTTGCTTCTTGACTATGCAACTCTGTTGTTTTAAATGTGCTTTATAAATGTCTGTCTGTGATAAAAAAAGAGTTTTTACTGATATTTTGTGGACATCTACTGGGCCTCAAACTATGTGTTGAATGTTGAAATATTTGACATAATTTGACAACAAAAGGGACAATGGTTTGTTGTATCAAAATGCATCAAACATCGGGTCCTGATTTATGCTGGTCTACTTAGACATGTAACATGCACTGTTTATTATTAGTTTTGTGTTTTTATAATGTGAATTTCACCTTTACAACTGTAGCTTTGATGTTTTGAATTCAGGTTTCCTTATAAGCATTGTGTGTAAACCAATTTTGCCTTATAATAAAATTACTTTTATATAAATATGCAAATCTAAGATGCATTGCATACCTGTATCTTTCCCGGTACTCCCGTGCTGTCCATCCTGCTGGCCACATTGACTGTGTTCCCCCAGATGTCATATTGAGGTCGCCGCGCCCCAATCACCCCCGCAACTACTGGACCCACATTGATACCTGGGCAAACATAAGAACATGTCAACAACAACCACAAACCAATGTCGAACTGAGGTTTATCATAGTCACATTGTGATTTACTGTGTGATTGTGTTAACAGTTTAATACAAGGGTAGACGTACCCACTCTCAACACAAACTCATTGTATGACTGATAGTTGATTTCATCCAAAACGTCAAACATCTCAATGGCGTAGTCTGCTATTGTGCTCAGATGGTCGTAAACAGATTGCTTGGCCTGAAGAGAGGAAGCACACCAAACAGTTAGTATTTATGCATGAATTGGTCCTTCATATTGTCTCTATTATAAAGTACTACATCCATTTATCCATGTGCAACACACACACACACACACACACACACACACACACACACACACACACAGAAACATTAAATGACATGCTACCTTGGTACCAACGGTGGGAACAAGGCCCACAGCTGCCATGTATGTACTGCCAATGGTTTTGATTTTCTCTATGTCTTTGTAGCACTCCTTATCCATGAGCTGCAAAACATACATCCAAATAGACACTCAAAGCATCACATTTCAAATCTCCCAGAAGTACAGTATATGTTCAAAATTGGGAAAAAGAAATCTGCATCCCACCTCATCAAAATCAGCGATGATCTCATTCAGTAGTCTCAGGCACTCCACTCCCATGTTGTTGCCATCCAGCTCAATGTAGAAATCATTGAAGTTTGGGATCGAGGCAAACAGGACACCAACTTGTGCGTAGGACTGATAGTATAGATCCTAATGTAGAAAGAAAGAATACAGTATAACAGTATAAAATGTGTCCTTTGATGTCTTCTGATACATTTTTTGTTAGTCTGTTATCTACCTGTTTGTCTGTTTTTCTGTCTGCCTGTCTATAAGCGAGGCTCACCATGTTCCTTGGGTTCGACAATAGGAAGTGTTGAGCCACGTGCGCGGGCAGAAGATTGAAGAGAATCCTCCTGTTGTCCAGCTTCACTTTCTCCATGCCATCTCTATCCTCTTCCGCCTGACAGCAAATGTAGCACACACAAAAATATACAGATACAGCCATGAGGAATGTAGCTTGTCCCACATTTTCACCACAGGGGGTCAGTAAAAAACCTTACGAGTCTTACAACATGGCCTATATGTCTTCTAGTTGGATTTTAAATGGACGTTGGTAAATGATTAGACAGCTTAAAATTCAGCTTTTGCAAACCCACTGTGCTTTTTTTACAATCCTGGCACCAAATGAAAACATGTTTCTTACCCTCATTTCTGCCACAGAACAGACAGCTGGCAGCCTATAAATACAAATCCTCCATGCATACCCCAATAGTAACATTGATACAAATTACATATATCAAAGTTGAAATGGCAGTATTTCTACAGCACACTCCTATTAAAACATATATTATGATAATGAGATTTAACCCTCTCAACATCCACACTGATACAGACAGTTCCTGACCTGCACAGCCCATAAGAAGTCCAAGCGTAGCTTGAGGTCAAGTTGTCTGGAGTGGAGGGCCAGGGCACTGACAAAGAGCAACAGAGACAGGATGGGCTCATAGCCTTGGATGTGGAAAGACCCCCCACTGTGGAATAGACCAACACACATGTCAGCACTGGACTGGACCACACAGAAAACTACACAAAAGGGTTGAATGAACCCCCCACAGTGTCAAGAGAAATCACGAGTAAACTTTTGTTAAATAAATACGTAAAAACATGATTTTTTTGTATTTTATAAAAAAATAAAACTTGGAAGACCTTAAATGTTACTGAAACATTACTGCGTCTACAGAAAATTTGCTTTTCAAAAGACATCTTTATCTTAATAACCTTAACAAATTTAACGTAATCACTTTTCAGGAGCACATTTATGATCTGAGCTCCAACAAAATTGGGCAGGTCCCTCGGTACTGGGTTGAAACAGCTAAAGCACTCCCGTCATTCAGCCTACATTGTCCTTTCAGGCTTCTGATTTGGAACTAATGAGCACATGTGCTGCTTCAAATGGTGGAAAATGAAAGAGTGTGTGGGCTGCAGACAAGCAAAAACTCCTTCACACACACACGCTTCCCTACTGTGCCACAGAGCTACACAATTCATCCAGCAAGCTCACTTACATGCACGCACACACACACACACACACACACACACACACACAAACATATACATCTCACCACTTGTACTGTAAATATTCTTCAAAACTCCTGGTTATCTGTCCCTTCTCCGGATCAAACACAGACATAAAACGTGGCTTGACATTTACAGCCAATCGTTGCTTCGTGCAACTTCAGGAATTGATGGAAATAAAAACAGCACACAAGCAGTGTTTTCCATGATTGGGTGTGTCTGGTGTTTGTGGAAAACAAAAACTCTGGCACTCACAGATAAGTAATCTTCTTATTTAATGTGGGCAAAAAACGAACGTCTTTCAGCTAGAAGCCATCATCAGTGTGTTTGTGGTCATGTTGTGCCGTGAACCTCTCACCCTGCAGTCTTGCGAAAACCACTGAGTTCCAACACGGTGACATACAGCACCCCCAAAAGGAGCATTAGCACCATCTTAGGCAGCCAGAAGACCCGCAAGAAAAGTGCCAGGGTGAGTGTGCACAACACACAGGACAGAAAGGCGTAGCCGGCACCGTCACAAGGCAGCTCCGCCATGGTGTGGTTGGCGCCGCTGTCCATATCAATGATGACGATGGAGCTGTTGGTGTTGATGTTGGCACTACCCCACAACCAGGGCATACAGCCCACCTGACAGAGGCAAACAGGACGAAACATGTGCGTAAAGATGATATTAAAGTAGAGAGTAATTCAATATCAGCCTACTCTCACAGTCTGTTATGATATAGCTTTTTTTTGTTTCCTTACTTACAGCACCGATATATAAAGAACAACTGATACAATATCTTACAACTGTAATAATCAAACATCTCACCAGTACAGTCTAGCATCCAAGCATACCCTTTTTAAACCAAAAAGGAACTACAATTACAGCCCAAAATATGTCAACATTTTTCTTACTGGTTGGTCATATTTGGTGGATGACATTTTTATTGTTGCCTTTCCCACTTACCACACAGGTCTGGGCCACGGCGTAAATTAAGAGCACTATGAGAATACAGAGAGCAGTGCGAATCTGAATGGTCAGGCACCCTGGAAAACACTGAGAGACAAAAACAAAGAAATGTTAGATGAAAGAGAGGTAGATGAGGAACATTTAAACTATTACTACTACTATTATGGCAAGACAACAATGAGACAAAGTGTGTTAGTAGCTGTAGGAATAGTATACAGAAAAAGGCTTGAAATCAAACAGATAAATGCTGATTGGGGTAGCATAAGGTAAGTAAGGTAAGAGAGGGAGAACATGAATGTGTAAAAGTCACGAAGTGTAAAAAAAAAAAAAAAACATAATTCAAATTTATGTGGTAAGGAGCTTTGAGGATGACCGTCAACCTCAACAAAAGCTGAAATTAATAGACTAGCTATCTGAGTTTAAGTACAGCATAGGGGCTAAGAAAGCAATCTTAAAGCCAATGAATAATGAATCGTTATTACATGGCTGCATATAATACATTTACATATTTTGTTTAGTCAGCGAAAAGAAGAAGAATAAGTTAAATGAAAAAGCTTGCCTTGTGTTAGGCACCACATCAGAGAGAAGTTAATGTTAGTTAGTAAGAAGTGTTTAAGGAAAGGAAGACAAGAACGATAAGAAAGCAGCTGTATTTACCTGCACTCTAGTGATATGCAAGTACATGATACAAGCTACTAGGAAACAGATGCAGAAGACGAGAAGGACAAGTACCACTGTGCCCCTGAGAGGAGAAAAAAAGGAGAGATGGCAGGGTTAGTTAAAAAGACAAAGACCTGTGTAACTAAGAGATAAATGGAGAGAGAAAAAGATATAGAGAGAAGAAGGAACAACAACAGAATATGCTGTACATACTGTGGTATGATGAGAAGATAGACAAGGCCAAACAAGGCAGCTAGGATCAGAGAGAGGACCACTGCGCTGGTGAAGTACTCATCAGGAACCTGGTGGTACTATGAAATGCCAGAGACCAGATAAGAATGCGTAACATGTTTTTATTAATGTTTTGTAAGGTGTCCTTGGGTGTCTTGAA